>NW_027468936.1:587500-597024 GCF_051014615.1 Bombus vancouverensis nearcticus | reverse complement strand
AATAAAATTATTGCTAAACAGATCGAGAGAAAAGGAGCGTTAGATGCTCCTCTTATTAAATTATCAGAGAATTAAAAGTTGTTTCCTTTTCATTTTTACTATTTATATCATTTCTAAAATAATACTAACATTGACAATAAAATTCGATTGGGTTAGACATCTTCGCTTTAGTGATAAATAGTTGTTACGCAATACATTTGTTCAGTTGAGATGTACTGTTGAATACAAATACAATATACAAATTGTATTATAATTTATAGCGTAACTATGGATAGATTTCAATGGTAAGAAGATTATTTTAAACTCGTACAAGCATATGCCTCTGCTCAAAGTGATGAATATTTATGCTCTTGTTCAGCAACTGGCCTAATAACATTTATGTGACAAAAAAAAAAAAACATATACATCTAGAAAAATTGTATAATACACAACTCACTTCTCGATAAATGTGCGAACATGTGTAAGATGTTCGAATTTCGAATATTTTTCAGATATTCATCCACTTATGTGAAGAACGATTTTTCGCATGAGTCATCTGATTATTTTATTTTTTCTCCGAATGTCCGTACGTTATGTGTGTATTCTGTACATCCTCTGTGAACGCTTTCAGTCCTTCCGGCTTCAGTCCTTCGTCGTTTCCACGATTAGGCCGGTGTCGCTTATTTTGTTTTCAACTGCTGTGACTTGTATTCCCCCTTTACGGGGGATTACTAGCGTGAATAGCGCGTCGCGCGCTTCTCCGCTGGTTCTTATTTCACCATCCTCAACTTCCGACCGGATTATAACCACATTTCTCGGTGGTTTTACCGCCATTTGTCCGTTTTATTGCTGGCCATCTTCACTTTTTCCGCGTACGAGAGCTGTTTTGGCTCGGCCTTCGTTGTTTTCTTAACGGCCGTTTTAAGCCGCTTGCTGGCTTCCAGCGACTTATTCACAGCGCTTAATATCGCAGTTTCCTTATTCTTAGCTTTTAGCTTGTTCTAGCCTTCCGGCTAGATGACAGTTGTGGAGCAGGAGATTCTCCACAAATCCTCTCATATCCTTAAAGTAACGCATTATCGTTGCGGTTTGCCCTTGTTAACTTTGTTGCTCGGGTCGTGGCAGAATGGTAGGACCCTCTTTTCCATATCGCTAGCTCGTTCCCTTATGTCGGGTATTGGCCGCGATTCTTCTTTAGTATCCTCCTTCTCTTCATCAGACCGCTTCTTGATTTCTGGGCTGTTTTGCTTTATCGGTGTAGCGCTTATATTAGTATCTTTAGGGGTTGACCACTCTGCCCCTTTTTCAGGCTTTTGCGTTTTCAAGGGTTGCAAAACCATGCTTGCATTCGTGGCGGGTGGCGGGTGGCGGGTGGCGGGTGGCGGGTGGCGGGTGGCGTCTGCCCACGTGAAGACATCTGGATTACATTCGTGGCGTACTGTTTGTACACACGGACAGTGTACGAAGCGACGCGAACACAACCTATCTGCATGCCGTCATCTTGGGTCAACGCATGCTGTCAGGAGATCTTTAAAATGTGTCCAAGGATGTTGGCCGATGTAATTGTTAACAATGACTTGGCTTACTTAGAACCAGGCAGGCAACCGCCAGAGGCAAGGGAGGTGAAGAGGCTCTTACAAGCATTTCTGGGGTAGAACTGCACCTCCAAATCCTATAATCCTAGGAAGTAGAGCCTCGGAGTTGTCATTATGTGAATACTTTCTTGTTTCACATGATCTAATAAACCAACACTTCTTTCAACTTTTTTTAAGAAACTGTTTTGAATCGTGCAACATTTTCGATCGATTGCGATATCTCTGGTAATTGCATAGTTTTATTTGTGAATATTACACAAGTAAATATTTCGTTTTTTCGTTCAGATAAACTGCAACGTGATATTATTTTATATCACTGTTGCTTGATCATATTGCACAATTTTTATGCCAAGAGAAACATGCTAAAATTCTACATGTAATTTCTTTAGAGATAGTTGTACATTCAAATCATACAAATATATTCGTCTATAAAGTGATGAAAATTTCCATAATTAGGAGGTTGGCGTATGCTGCGTTTTATATCGCGCAGGAATAATTAACTCCATTTCTTCCAATGACGTTATTACAGAAATTCATACTAACCACATGATCATCTGATTTAAGTGCACGAACGAAAGAATCTATCCGTTATTATTTTTTTCCTTCCATATATCTATAAGTGTCATTTCTCCACTACCCAACATGTTCATATTCTAAACGTATCATGCGCATCTTCTTTCCGTTTCCGTCCCAAAGTTCGCAACGCAAGTATATCATTTCTAATCTTTCCACTTTTCTTCTTCTTTCCTTTTATCTGAATAATGGTTTAGTATTGCATGATTCTTAGGAACATCTAACGCATTCGAGTCGAATTATTTTCCATCACTAAATACATCCTTTCTTCGATACTTCCTACACTGCATACGTACTTTCGTAATTTCTATAGCTTTTCTCTACGGCGAGAGGCGAGAAATATCCAGCGTTTCAGTGTTGGATGTTTCAAATGTTTACATCGTTGCAAAAGCGTTGATCGTTTAATAAAAGATCGTTTAATAAGACCTACTATTTTGGCATATCCTTTGGCATTCGTTGATACCGGCGATTGCTCTCTGCTCACCCTTGTGTTATATTTCACAGACCTTTCTAAGGATTATGTTACCATGTTTCAATATCCATTAATAAATTTTGTAATTTTTAAGACGTTACAGTTATTTGTAATGTATATATAGTCTTACTTTGATTGACTAACTGATTTACTTGCATAATTTAATGAGAAGTAAAACAATAAAATATTGCGTATAAGCTATCATTTTGCTTTCAAAACACCTTAATAGTAATCAATAAAAAATATAACAAGATTCTATTTAGATTTCCTTCTATAACTTTCATATCTCTTCTGCATGTATATAATTTATAAAATATAACATTTAAAAAATATAAACTGGTAAAACATATAATATTCTCATGGGAGAATGTTCTCATTTCTCCTTGTACCGTACATCAATTAATGTCAAATTATACTACAATCAATAAAAATATAGCAGCAGAAATGGAAAATGTAAATAACCCATGGGAGAAAGCAGGGTATCTCTTGTGAAGACACCACAACTCCCATGATCTATTGTCGCAATCATAATTAACTAGAAGTGGTTAGAATGAAATAATTACGTAACTGTAACGCTGACCGTATGTTATGCCAACAATGGGAGCCGAGGCAGTAAAACTCGATAGCGACACATATACCCGTACGGCAAACACGTGCTTGCGTGGCGATTACGAAAAACCGACGGCCAGTAGATGAAAGAAGGCCACATGCAGTCGAATGAAATCAAATATTAAAAACAGGGCCTAGGCTAATTAAGATTCTCTTAAGATGTTCACTACCAGCATCACACTATTATGATGCGTCGATTTTCATTCAGAGGTAAGAATCATAGATATGAGAAGACAGTCTCACGTACGATTTCAGGAAACCCAAACTGCAACATCCCGATTCCCACGGAAGTGAAGCCCCAGTGGACCACCACTCCGTGGGGGATGGCATTATAAATGAGCGTAGCAACATGGCGCAGCGCTCATTATTATTTTAATCATTCTTTATGCTCATTATAATTTACGTACCATATTGTGCTCATTATTTTTGTATTCATTCTTAGTGATCATTGTAATTACGGTTCATTATTATTTTGTTCACTCTTTGTGTTCATTGTTACTACGTTCGTTATTGCGCTCATCATTGCGTTTAAAAATTTTGTATAGTATTTTGCGTTTCGGGGTCTTTAGTTTTTCGGTCAAGAAAAGAGAGCCGCGACTAAGTAAAAAGAAAATTTTATCTTTGAAGTCCTCATTTCATCGCTTAGACAGAAACGGGCATTGTAATTGCGGTATTAATCCAGTTAGTAAATTTTTCAGTCTGTATCGAAATAGATAAATAAAGTAAAAGTTGATAGTAAACTATATTCAAGTTCAAGTAATAAACCCAACAAAAACATCGACGACCACCGGAGCAGCTGAGGTAATGGCGCCAGACAGCACCTACTCCTCAAGGTAAGAAAATTAATTTTGAAAATTTCCTTCTTCTCTGATAATTTCGTTGCCCTCGAGAATCGAATTAGATCTTCCTATCATCGATCTCGTTTTATTTTCGTGAACGGTTTTGAGGATAGAATCATTGTTTAAACTTTAAACAAAGGGGTTGTCCGCTGTGTCGGCTTGTGCGAACGGTGTTTTTAGCTACTCAAACACCCACTGATCTTCGCATTCCTCCTCCCATTGTTGGCAAAACATTGCCCGTCTTGGGGCAAGGCTTGCGAAATCACACAAGTCCCGCACAGAGAGGACCATTAAATACATCGTCGGGGTCAATCGAAAATTAAGAGCAATACCGGCATTGCTATTTACCGATATTCTTGCCATCATTGCATGCGATTGTAAGAGAGAAATAGCAGAACAATTTCCCTTCGAAAATTTAACCAAAGGATCGTTCGCTGTGTTGGCTTGTGCAAACGGTGTTTTCGATTATCGAAAACACCCATCGATCTTCGCATTCCTCCTCCCACTGTTGATAAAATACTACCCGTCTATGGGCAAGGCTTGCGAAACCACACGAACCCCACACAGAGAGGATCGTTGGAATCATTCTCGATTATTAAACTCGAAGGGCAAGAAAATTGTGGCAATAGAAACCATCGTAGTAAATGAACTGAGCTTTGGTTCTAACGACAAACTACTATAGCGAAATTAAAAGAGAAGAAGAAGGCAAACGTAGGAATAAATATATATCAAACAACGAATATTCACATTCTTATCCAATCCATCAACGCGAAAATTCTTGTTCTACCTCCTCTAACTAATATACACATATACATATATATATATATATATGTCGGAGATGAAAGGACACCGGAACCTTCGGATAGCCCCGCAACATTGCAATCTAAAGTCTACTATAACTGTAACTAAACTATTGTAGTTATTCAATCCGATTGTAATTGTTCGAGATTAGTGACGGTGACCTTCGGCTACGTTGGGCGACAGACTGTCGCCTCTGATATATATATCAACTATACTAACATCGATACTAAGTACACACAAAATTCTCTAAAGCATATCACGACAAAATGGACAATTACATAAACTCGCTTGCCAAAAATAGTAATCCTTACTTGGGCTTTCGGTTCGGTTCGGGCCGAGGGTAACACACGGACGGAGATCTCTGTGGAAAAAGTGAAGTGTGAAGGGAAAAAGGAACAGGAATCATAAAGAGGCATGAAGAAGGGAAAATAAAGAGTGAGCATACAAGGAGAAGGCAAAAGAAAAGCGAAAAAGAAGACAAGAACGAGAGAAAGCTACAAATAAGAAAAACTAGAAAAGAAGAGGTTAGGAGGCTAGAAGCGCGGCAAAACAAAGTAAGGTAGGGAAACGGCAGATGGCGACAAACAGGGGAAGACCAAGGAGTACTGGTAAAGCAGTCTTCAAAAATATACTGGACAAATACAGTTCGACAGAAAAAGAGACACCAGCCAGAGAGAAAGTAATGGAGGCAGTGGTGGAAGAAATAGAGAAAATGGAAAGAGGATTCGAGGCAATGATCGAGGAAATAAAATATATATATATTGGAAAAGCAAGTGGAGGAGCTGAAGAGAGAAATGAAAGAGGAAAGGGAAAGAAGGGAAAGAAGGGAAAGAGAGACAGACAGAGAGAAAGGAGAGTGGGAATGGGAAAAGAAAGAATTATTGGGTAGAATCAGAAGAATTGGAGAGGATCAGGACAGGACAGAGAGAGAGAGGAAAGAAGAAGAAACATAGTAATCAAGGGAGTGGACTGGAACGAAGGAAGCAATGAAGAGACAGTAAAGGAGTTCATAAACGAAAAAATGAGGATAGGGGCAGAAGTAGAAAAAACACATATGATAAAGGTGGGGTGGGGGGGGGGCAAGAACACAATAATAGTGGCAACGATGAAATCAATGGAGGAAAAAATAAGGATAATGAAGGAGAAAAGCAAATGGGAAAAGGGTGTATACATGGACGATGATCTGACAAAAAAAGAAAGGGATGGGAAGCAACACATAAGAAGGGTAGCCAGAGAAAGAATGGAACAAGGCGAATATGTAAGGACAGGATACAAGAAACTAACAATAGAAAACAAATGGTACAGGTGGAACGAAAACGAAGAGAGGCTGGAGGAAGAAAGAAAGAGAGGGGAAGGAAAATGAAAAAAGAGGAACAGGAGGGGGGACTACAATGGGGATGAAAACGTGCTTCTGAAATGTAGCAGAGCTAATAAGTAAGGACAAAAGAGAAAAGTTAAAATATAGACTACCCAAAGAATTCGACTGGAAATGCAGGGCAGCAATGACAGTAAGGAAAAAAGGAAGAGCAAAGGGAAGAATAACAACGGGTATAAATAAAAACCTAAGAGAAATAGGATATAAAGGAATTAGTGATAATATAGTTGGAAGAAAAATAATATACAATTACAAGACGTATAGGATAATGATGGTTTATAATCAAGATACATAAGGGACATGGAAAAAAATAGAGGAAAGAGTAGACAGAAGAGAAGAGGAAGTGGTGATCATCGGCGGAGGCTGGAACGCAAGAACGGGAGAAGAGGGAGGGTCGATAAACGAGGACGTAGGGAAAGAAAAAAACAGACGATCAAAAGACAAGACAATAAACGTGGAAGGAAGAACACTGCTAAAGATAATCAATGGCAGCGATAAAGAAGGAGAGGAGCGGACCTATATTGGCGAGAGAGGAAACTCAGTAATAGACTTATGTGATTGGCAATCAGGCGGCGACAGAAGAAATAATTTACATGAAAATAGGAAAAAGAACAGAGTCAGGCCACATGCCGTTAGAAATAGAAATAGGGGGGGGGGGCGCGGAATTACAAAAAAATGAGGAAAAGGAAGAAGAAGAGAAGGAGAAGAGGGAATGGACAAACAAAAGTGTGGAAAAATACTTGGACGAATGTAAAGACTGGACCTGCAACGGAAGAACAGTAGCGGAAATGTGGACAGAAATCAACAAGAAGATAAACGAAGCAATGCAAAAGAAGAAAGTAAAGATAAGGAATAGAAAGAGAGGAAAAGAGAGTAAAAGAGAGATGAGAAGGAAGGTGACAAAGTTTATGAAAGGAAAATACAGTAGAGAAGCTCTTATGGAGGAAAAAAGGCATTCAAATAGAGGTGCAAACAAAGAAAGGAAAGATACGAAGAAGAAGAAATGGTGAAAATCAAGAAGATCAAAACAGAACAAGAAGCGTGGAAATACATAAATAAATACAGAAGGAGAAGAGAGAATATAGATGAAGATTATATGAAATAAGCGAGGAAGAGTGGAAAAATCATTTTATGGAAATTTTAGAAGGAACAGAGCACAAAGAGGGCAGGAAAAAAGAGGAGCATCGAGCAGAAGAGAAAATAATGGAGGAGAGAGAAGATAATATATAGAGATGGAAGAGGTGATATACAAACTAAGAAACTTGAAGGAGAAGAAAGCAGTGGGGGAAGGCGGGTTAGAAAATGAAGTATGGAAGTATGCACCGAAGGAAGTGGGTGAAGCGTTATGGGCTCTGTTAAGGAAAATATGGAATGGGGTGGGGACCAGAAGATTGGAAAAAAGGAGCAAATATGTCCGATATATAAAAAGAGGGACAAGAGAGTAGGGAAGGGTTACAGAAAAGTAACATTAATGGATACAGCATACAAGATCTGTGCAGGGATACTGCACGAACGACTGAAGGCAGAGATTGAAAACAAACTGAAAGAGAGCCAATTCGGATTCAGAAAAGAAAGACGCGGTATTTGTGATAAACCATATCATAGACAAACAGTTGAGTAGAGAAAAAGAAAAACTACATGCCTGCTTTGCGGACTTAAAAGCGGCGTTCGACAGGCTAAACAGAAAGAAATTGGAGGAGAAAATGAGAAAAATGGGGATTAACGAAAACTTAACCAGAAGGAATAAAGAGATATACGCAGAAACAAAGAATGTGGTAAGAATCAAGAATAACAACACAAAAGAATTTTGAACAGTGAGGGGAGTCAGACAAGGATGCCCGTTGAGCCCTACGTTATTTAACATCTACGTGGCGGGGCTGGAAGAAGAATTAAGGAAAGGACAAGTCGGGGGGGGGGCATAGTGGCAGGAGAAAGAAAGGTATGGTCATTGACATATGCAGACGATATTGTGCTGATGGCTGGTAGAGAGGAGAAGCTAAAGGAAATGCTAAAGAGATTCGAAATATTTTTAAAGGAAACCGAATTGGAACCGAGCACGAAAAAGGCCAAGAGTGTAGTTTTCGAAAAAAACGAAAGAACAAGAGGAGACAAAGAAAATGGAAATGGGGAGAACGAGAATTAGAAGAAGTGGACGAGATAAGATACCTAGGGTACATACTACTGAAAAAACGGTAGTGATGAGAAACACATAGAAGACAGGAAAAAGAGAGCAAGAATAGCAATGAAGAAAACATGGAGCGTGGAAGAAAAAATTTCCAAACAGGACAACAAGAGGAGAATGAAGATGTTTGGAACGCTGGTAGAGAACGTGGCGCTGTTTGGAGCATAGGTATGAGGCTGGAACATGGAAGAAAGGCTGGATAGAATACAAAGAAGATATGTGAAATGGAGCTTAGGTTTAGATATGACAACACCGAATTATATATCGATAGAAGAATGTAAGCTAACAGAAATCAAAGAAAAAGTATTAGGAAGAGCAGCAAGGTATGAAGGGAAAGCCATAGAGTCAAAAAAGGAACTAGTAAAGAAGTGCATAAAGGAAAGAGAGAGAAACTGGGGAAATGGCCAATAACGGAAAAGAGCAAGAAAGAGAAAGAAGGGACTAGAAAGGATGAGAAATGGAGGGACACAGATGGAAGTAAGAGAAGAGCAAGAAAAGATGACACTAGACCAAATTATAGAAGAAAGGAGAAAGAGAGAAGCAGAAGAGAGGGGAGAAAGGATAAGGGAATCAAAATATGACAAACATTATAGAAAAATCGCCAAAGAAGAGTTAGCAAAATACTTAGAAGGGAGGATGAAGTGGAAGGACAGAAAAATATTAGCAAGATTCAGATGTGGAAACGAGACTAAATCAAGGGAATACTGGAAAGAAGAGGGAGAAAAAAGATGCAAGCTATGTAAAAAGAAAGAAGAAGACCCGAGACACGTAATAGAAGAATGAGAAATAACAGGAGAACCAAGGGACACAGAAAATAATAATAATAATAATAATAATAATAATAATAATAATAATAATAATAATAATAATAATAATAATAATAATAATAATAATAATAATAATAATAATAATAATAATAATAATAATAATAATAATAATAATAATAATAATAATAATAATAATAATAATAATAATAATAATAATAATAATAATAATAATAATAATAATAATAATAATAATAATAATAATAATAATAATAATAATAATAATAATAATAATAATAATAATAATAATAATAATAATAATAATAATAATAATA